>NW_026889771.1:4462500-4482500 GCF_033153115.1 Saccostrea echinata | reverse complement strand
ATTTCAGTCTCTTGCTTCACTTCGGTGACTTTGTTTGTTATTGTCCATTGAAATGCTAGCCCCCCTTTAAAATCAAAGTCTTGATAAAAGTTAAATGCAGTTCTTTGAAAATAATTAAATTCTCTGCCAGTTTGCATGCATATTAAGGAAGGGAAATGTGTTCATAATTTGCTTCATTTAATAAGAAGCTCGGTAGAAATTACAAATTTTATTTGACATCATATTTTAAATTTACCTGCATTTTATTTCATTGAGATACTTTTAAAACAATTCCATGTCATGTCAGTATATCAGCCCTCTGTTTTCGGTTATAATGTAGATATGTTGCTGAGTTAGCATTGAATTTATTGTTTGTTTTCATTCAAAGCCCCCTATCCCCACCTTTAACCCCCACCCTTGCATAGACACCTACATACTGAGTACTTTTTTTGTTACAGTAGATCTAACTATTTCAAATAATTCATTTTTAAAAAAGGAGAGGAAACGAAACCGAGAATCGAACCCAATCCTCCCCCACTTTCTCAATGAAAAGGATTTTCGATGTGGGGCAGTTTCGAGGTTTTGTACGTATTTATTAAAAAAAATATTTAAGTTTTCTCCTATCCCTACATCCCCCTTTTTCTATGCGTTGCCTCACAGATCTTGCGTTAACATAAGACAACTTGTTTTTCGAAACGACACAGAACCAAAAACCTGAAACTGTAAGATTCATATTTCTGAGTCTTAAGTTGATCATATTCCTGAGTCTAAGTTGATGAGTCTAAGTTGATCATATTCCTGAGTCTAAGTTGATGAGTCTAACTTGATCATATTCCCGAGTCTAAGTTGATCATATTCCTGAGTCTAAATTGATCATATTCCTGAGTCAAAGTTGATCAAACATGCATACTGAAGATGTATGTAATATGTATTGTGTAAGCGTAATTTTCATCTTTGTTCCTGGAGAAATCGGAAGCTATTTATACCTGTATTTATATGATTATTAGTAAAGAAATGACCCCTTTCAGTTGTGGATAGATTATGTTTTTTGGGTTTAAATAATTAAAAAAAAAGATAGAGGCATTCTGCACGCCTTGCTCGTCCATCTCTTCAGTAAAAATTTAATACTTTTTATTGCGGTAAGGTCCAGTACTGGCAAAGGCCAGGATTTGGACGGTAAACAAGGTTTTTATTTTTTATTTCATTTTATTTATTTATTTTTTTTTTTTTTGATTGTCAGATTTTTTGGGAAGTTGCCCCCCCCCCCCTTACTTACTTTAATGTTAGATGAAATATCAAAGAAAATTTTGTTATAATTGATATATAATTTTTCACCTTGATATTTGTCGCACTATAGGCATTTCGCTCTTCTTGTTCGCTTATCTTCTTCTTTTTTTTTTATGTCTATCAATGTTTGAAATGTAGTACATACATATACAACAGACAAAAGTGGAATAGGATCAGTCAAATTCTCCTAGACAAGGTCCACTCGAAAGGAAAGCCTGTCATCATTATAGTTTATACACAGATAAAGAGAAACCTCATCCAATGATTTACAGAATCTGATGCTGCAATCACTCTGTAAATACATATAAATGGATTCAGACTCTCTTTAATGTAACAAATACAGCATATCAGTTAAAAATTATTCAAGGGTGGGGAAGGGGGGGGGGGGGGCTGAAAAGAGATAACTTCCCAAGTAAATGATCCTTACATGTCCAATAGTTCGTTTTACCATAGTTTAGTAATGGAGACCATTAGAAAGTCATTTCAGTCAAAACCAGCATAGAACACAAGTACTGATTTCTACTTTCGTTTGACAATATTTTTTGAATTCTTGCATACTGAACCACTTCTATCTTTTTTATAAACAATTTTAAAACTCTAGTAATGTATCATGTACACGTATTATATATATAACTTTTATTATCAGTACATTTTTTCCCTAGTAAAAAAATGTTTTAAAGAAAGATGACTCTAGCTGAGTTTTATTTTTCACTGTGACTTAAAAATGCAGTGCTTTATTCATGACATTTCAATATTATTTTCGTGCATACCTCATAGTTTTATGTTGTCATAATGAATTACTGCTCTTCCTATTTTCTATGTCAGACATAAGCACTGTTTTGTACTTCATACTATTTTCAGTTTGAATCCAGTGCTATGTAGTTGTGGATGAAAATTTAAAGTTTGGAAGTTAAAATTTTTTTTGTCAAATTTAGAGGAAGGGGTCATTACTCCTCAATGCAGTATGGTATTTCAGAAACTTCGACACATGTACGTTTTAGCTGTTCAAATACTTCTTTTTATTTGAATATAATATACTGAACCATTCTGTGAGGTAAGTTGTTTGGTGACCAAATGATAATTCAGAATAAAGAGCGTGATTTTTCCACATTTATTTTCTTGAAATTTGAAAAACTGTTAAAGTTATATTTGGAGACTTAAATGCTACCAACATAAAAAATAAAAATGATAATATTGAAACATTTGACAGCAAATAAATATATCACAGAAATATATGACCTTGCATACATATTAACAAGCTGTTCAAAGATATTTTCATTCTTGCAACACAGATCATTCACAATAAGCATCTTGACAGCAACACTAAGCAAGTTATGTCCCCTTTCAACCTGGAAAAATTTTAACACTGCATACATTCTAAAGAATACATACAAACTACATACATTTCCAAGAATTAAGTAGAATAGTGAACATTTTACTATATTTATTTTTCCAATGTTATGTTCTGTGTGCAACAATTCAGGTTTTAAACTTATGAATCCAACAAAGTAGAACTTTAATCTACTATATACACGTACATGTATAACACTGTCCTATATTTCAACTCCATTCCAGCTTTAGCTTAAATATTCAGAGAAAGCAGAATCTTCACTAATTACAACCAAAAATTCCATTGTAGTTGCAGTGATTTAAAGTTAATAGGGTCATAACTTAGTCAAATAGAAGAAATCCCATGAAATAAACATTTGTTCACCAAAATTTCATATTGTATAAGAAATTTTACATTCCAATACACATGTACCTGTAATTCAATGACTTGTGAGACTTTTTATTTATCAAAAGGTTAAAAACTGCCATTAATCAGTCAAAATGAAATGAAATTCTGATGATGAACTGGAGCAGTTGACTTTTTTTTTTAAACTGAATCAGATGTGACTGAAATTTTAATATCTTAAAGCTATATGAAAAAGCAATGGATTTTTTTTTGGAAACGTCAAGCTTTGTCAAAGCTTAGGGCTTTGACACTGTATCTAATTTATCTAAACTGAATCCTAAAAATCAAATTTAACAATTAAATTTTATATATGTATTGTGTTCTGAATTCTACTCAATTATCTCAAAGTTCAATAAATTAAAAAAATATCAAACTGAACATGTGGAGAGATGGAGAGAACATAGAATATCCTCATTTTATTAGAAGGGGACTAATAAATAAGATTTTGAACATTAAACAAATTATGCATTTCTTAAATCTCTCTTTCTCTCTCATTCTCTCTGAGATGCATTTATCACTGTATACACATATCTACATGCACACACTGGGTACCATTACCTGTACCATTACCAGTAGTTAACTGGAATAGGCTTGAAATACAATAGTACGCGCCATCTTCTGTAGGTCCTTCCATATCAAACAGCTGATTTATGGCTTTATCCTGTTAACAGTTCCTCATCACTGTCATCAAAATCATCTCTCTCTACTTCACCCTCAATAGATGACTTCCTCTTCTTAATCACGGAGATAACAAACCCAATCAGGATAAACTAAAATTATAATATATTAATCATTGTTACATATTCATACAGTAAAACATGGTTACATTGAATATGACTATAATGAATTTACACTTTAATTCAATAATTTTCACCCCCTGTAGTCTTAAAACATATTATATACTTAATGGATGCAAGGAATTGTGTTTATAATGAATCAAAATTGTTTGTCCCTTACATTTTGTATAAGCATGTTTAAACTGTACATGAATAGAACAAATTTTTAAATGATATATACATGTATATGCAAACTGTATGTTCATTCAGAATTATAGAAAAGTATAGTATCATAACTATTGTATGTTTAATAGGTGGGCAGTTTGGTTTTCATTTGCTTTTATTACTCTGAAAAGAAGAGAATACATTCCTTACCCCTAGAAACACCCAGGTTCCCCAGTAATAGGCAGCCCCAAAGAACCACATCCTGTAGAAGAAACTCGTCAACAGCAGGGTCATTCTGGTTATGGTGCAGTCATCTACAGGAAAATATACTCATGTTTGAATTTAAATATCTTTAAGATACCCGGTACATGTATAACCCTTTCACACGTCTGATCACTTGTCAATGAGATATTAATACATTTCGCCTCTAGTTTCAAAGGATCATATTTAAAATTTGTATGTTTGTAACTCCACTCAATTGTACTGCAAACACATCTAACGACATACTTGCTGTGGCATCTGTTGTGCAGGACACAATTTCTTGTGTGGAGTTTCCTTTGACTTCCTAGAACAAGAAAAACAACTAAATGTACATACACCTAGTGAAAAGAAGGATGAAGTATAAGTCAATTTAATTATGCTTTGAAAACATTTACAATTTTCTAATCTAACATTTACATAACTTAAATATGGTCATCGTTATACATTGCACAGCTGCTAAAATACTGTGTCTTATATTTTGTGGTGATTATATTATAATTACTTTTTCTGCTGTTTGTCTTTTGACTTACTGTAAAAGCAGAAATATTCACTGGGGATTAAATTTCATTAATTTCGTTGTTAACAATTATCAACGAAATTAAATCCGACACGAAATTTATATTTAAATTTTTTAAATTATTTAATTTCTAAATTAAATTCCCACGAACCCTTTTTAGAGGACAAATCAACAAAATTTTATCCCCATGAAAATTTGTGCTTCTACAGTATTATATTGACTGAAAACCAGCATTGCCATGTTGATAAATTTCAATGAATTGAATTAGAATACATACCACATATCTCTGACTTCCAAAGGAGGAGTATTGAGGGGTGAGTTCATAAATGATAATGTTGATGGCCAAAGTCAAAAACATCATGATCATACACATCATCAGAATACCTTGTGGTCGGGTTCTGCGTGGACGAATCTTGTACATCTGTCAAAAAGGAAAGACATAGAGGTAAAAATTTTCTTTAATCTCCCTTTTTATTTCGTTGATCAGAGTTGGAGGTTTACAGGCAGACAAAGGTCCACTGTCTCAAACCATGGTCCGAAGTCTGCATGTAAAGCTTTCTCTTGCCTATGGCTGCTTGATCACAAAAAGTATCGTAATCTTGAATAATCATGCCTTGAATGTGTGATGCCATGTAAAACAAATAAAAATAAACGTTTCTATTGCAATTGCAATCAACAATATACAATTAATGTTATGTAGACTGTGATTGGGTATTGAAAGGTCGCATCAAAGGTAATTTTCCGACTATGTTTTGCTCACATTGGTCAATATTATAATGAGCTACGAGATATTCTATCTTATTCAACCCCACAGCAACAATGGGAGGGGATTAAACATTTTGGAAATGGTTTGTGATGACGAGAAAGCTCTTGCTTTGCAATTCTTGTAAAAAGTAAGCTATCAATTCCTTTTGCTTCTCACATAGTTATGATATAACCTACCCTAAGCCAAAGAAACCAGATTCCAATGTTTCTGACACCAGACATAGAACAGAACACGAGATACAGAACCAGGGCAGCAAACATGATGTAATCCAAAGGAAACACCTGAAATATTCATAATAATGACTGAAGATGTTAAAAAACTCAAGCTAAAATATTTCAATTAAATTTTTACTGCATTCATTAAATTGTCTTTTTAACATTCATCAAATTGTCTTTTTAACGAAGTTAACCTTTTGACAGAAGACCAGAATTATGTCTACTGGATTAGGGAGTTGTCTTTTTGGTAGGGCATAGCCAGACTTGTAACCCAGTCCATGAATGGCCTTGTCAATGCTACAAAAGTTACATAACAAATAAAAATAGGCTCTATGAAGACAATCAGTATTGGGATGAGAGTTTTATAACTACTGTTAATGTATGGCTGAAAATAATTAATTTACACTAAACAAGTGCTAAAACATATGATAAAAATTTTGCATTAATTCATTAAGATCACTAGGCATCAATTCCATTATACTGCAACCTGATCTGAAACATACTGGCATTAAGAAAATACAATATGATTAAAAATAGTCAATTATTACGCTTTCTATATTAAGCTACAAATATAGAATAGTGTGTAGGAAATCAAACTTAATAAACACTGGCTTGTAAATGGACTGCAAGAAAATAGCAACCTTGTGGAAGTAAGTACAGGTAATTAAAGTTTATTTAAAGTCTGACTATTTACGAATACTAACGGAACTAGTTTATCTACGAGGGGTTATCAAAAAGTTCGTGGACTGAGGCGATAAAATTAGTACTATGTAGTCTGTGCTTTCAAAATTTATAAGGAACACAAAACAACAAAAAATAAAGAAATGTTGAAAATTTTAGCTTGATACATTCATTTTATGCCACATTATTATAAAATAAAAATGACATTATATGATCACCCGGCGCTGTGGCCGTTTAGTTTCATGACGTACGACAACGTCATTGTTTTTCAATGTCCGATTCTTCTACCTCATACACTTATCTCGATGAGATTCCCTGGAGTTGAGTAAGGACTTAAACCCATCTTGTTTATATGTCTTTACAATGTCATGAACAGCTACTTTCAATGCATATAATATTGCAAATGGATTTATACACTGGGAGAGATCCTCGCTTGATTATGTCAGCATATTTTGCTTTCTGGAGCTCAATATCTACCACACATAATCAATGTCATTTTTTGACGTGATTGAGTTTTCACACCTTGACTACAAATTGACATTAACTGTACATTCCTTTTCTTTCTGAATCTATTTTGGCATTAAAAAAACAAGTACTCTGGATGCATTTTATTTCTCTGTGGCCAGTTTAAACATTTCTTAGGTCTATACCAGTTTTTTCGGGGGCAAAACTTTATAGATCGTTGGAAAAAGAAACCCCTCCCCCTTTTTGACGTCATTTTCAAGCCCTCAATTGTTTGGACACGCCATACAAAATTTACGACAAATTTTTATAGAATTTACAGAATGAGGTAAAAATTGCATATTTTACGGAACAATAGTGTCCTATCACATACCTGAATTAACGGGATTTTTGGATGTCAAATGTTCATAATAAAAGAGTTTTTGTCAGTTACACTTAGGTCGAAAAAACGTCATGTTTGAGGTTGCGCCGCCTGGACATACCATTGCTTACAATAACATTACTAATTTATTAAAAAATAAAATTTATAATTTGTTTTTTTTAATTTGTGGTTTATTCTATAGATAGAAAAAATAATGCTAGCTAACTAATTTAAAATTCATTGATGTACCTACAGCGGTGTTAATTTTATGGCACTAGTCCACGAACTTTTTGATACCCCCTCGTATATACTGTCATATTAACAAAAAATGTATGCATAGTGTTCCCAGTGCTTGTACTCTCCTCTGCTTAGTTTGGTATTCTACAAACAAGAAGTATTTAACAAAAATCTTTTATTTATAATGAAAAATAATTGAATTCCTAGTAAACCCTTACTTTGTCAGTAGAAGTGACACAAAAATCAGTAAAGTCACTAAGAAGAAGGCCACCCCAAAAACCACCTCGAATGGCCTCAAAATGAGGAGACATTTCCGTAGAAGACTTTTCTCTTTGGCCTCTAGGTGCTTCTCTTCCCTCTCAAGTAACCTCTCCTCCTCATCTAAAATCTCCACCCTGTCCCGATTCCGCGAGGAGAGTCCTCTTCTTGAGTACTATTTCAATATTTCAAATATGATATAAATAGAACAATACTATATGGAATGCTGAATCATAAACATTCATACAATGATCACCATTTTAACTATTCAAACTAAAGCTATCAAAAAACAATAAGTCTCTGATGAGACTGTAGCTCTACTGGTTTGTATAAGAAGTACTTAAACTTGAAATTTTGCAACAGCAATAAATAGAATAATAATAGTTTAGTCTCTTTTTGTGGCAAGATTTATTGCAAGCAGACTAAAACTGTAGGAAGAGTAGCCTTTTGGAAGAATTTTAAAGAGATTTCTATTTTCAGTAATGGCAACACCTCATCAAAATCAAAAACATAAATAGAATTATGTATCTTAGTGTGATCTACTTGTGTGCCAAATTATATTGAAATCAGACTAAAACTGTAAGAGGAGTAGCATTTTGAAAGAATTTCACAGAAATTTCTATTCTAAGTAACCATGGCAACACCATTCATCAAAATCAAAAACCATTAGAGAATTATGTATCTTAGTGTAGACTACCTGTGTACCAACTTATAGTGAAATTGGACGGAAACTATAAGAGGAGTAGTGTTTTGAAATAATTTCACAGAAATTTCTACTTTTTAGTAACCATGGTAACACAATTCATTGAAATCAAAAACCGATATTCAGAATTATGTATCTTAGTATAGTCTACTTGTGTGCCAAGTTATACTGAAATCAGACCAAAACTGTAGGAGGAGTATCATTTTGAAAAATTGTTCACAGACAGACAGACAGATGGATACCTTACAATCGCACTAGCTCTTCTGGGGCCCGTTTTACAAAAGAACTTACGACTAAGATCAAAAACTTAAGCTGATTGTAAAATTTTGCAAAATTGATGATTCTCTTTAAAATTGCTAGCGTAAAAATATCTTACTATATTCCTTTTAAAAAGATTAAAATCATTTTAATACAATGTAAATTTAAAAAGTTACAAGCAGAATTAAATTTTGGTCTTAGTCGTAAGTTCTTTTGTAAAACGGGCCCCTGGTCTCTGACCAGTAGAGCTAAAAGAAAACATATATGTACCCCTACCCCACCCACCCCTCCAAATTGTAATGTTTTGAGTAATAGCATGAATTCCTCACATACCTTGTCCCTGATGGCACTCGACCTGTTGTTTATCCTTGACCTTTGACTCTGAACATCAAGTCTTTCTTCCTTTGCACTCTTTGTTCCTTTTATCAGAGACATAGGCATGGCTGACATCCCATAAGCCTATCACAGAAAAGAAAATAAAAGAAACCCTTCACAATTTATTGAGTTGTCAAATAAATAAACCTTGCAGTAGTAAATAATTCTGATACAATGTTAATCCAAAAACAATTGAAATACAAGTTCTATCAACATGATTTACATTCTTAATAACGCTGATTTAGACATTTCTGATATTAAATATCAATAGCTTTGAAAATGTCCTTTACAAGATTTGTTACAAATTGTAAGAACATGTGTGATATAGATACAAATACAGGGTACTTACTGAGTACATGATAAGTGTAAGGACAGGTGTGATATAGATACACATTCAAAGTACTTACTGAGTACATGATAAGTACTTACTGAGTACATGATAAGTGCCAGCATCCCCAGAAGACTCAGTACACTCACAACAAAAGACAGGGCATCCTCTAATTCTGTGTAAACATAACATATCACATCACACAAATAAATAAATTGTACCTAGGTAAATACAAAATAATGTACTGTGTAAGTATTTAAAAACCACAAGTATCACCTCAATTAATAATGTAACTTATACTTGTATAGTGACAAAGTCTCATAACAAGTGAATGTTCAATTAAACACATAAATTAATCTCATCATTATACAATCAATATGAAATAATATTTTAGCTATACATTTGGGGAAAAAAAACAGCTTCAAACTAAGGACTACGATCAATACAATCTTCGCGCAGGTAAGACTTTTAGACAGTTACAATTACTTGGAGAAGGATCCACTCAAAAAACAAATTTAAATCAATAATTGAATTAATTTGGATGTCAAGGTATTCATTTCAGGTATAGATTCAGCTTTATGCCTTTACCCCACGTTGTTAACCTAATATCTCTACACAAACGATATCACCTGAGATACATTTCATATTGGGTCAAATTTTAATAATGATCAATTGGGCAAAGTGATTTTCACACAAATTTCCAGGCCACCACTTCTTTTGACTTGGAAAATTTATAAAATTATTTAATACCTGAAAAGGCAAAAAAAAAAAAAAAACAAACAAAAACAAAAACAAAACAAAACGAAACAAAAAACAAACAAACAAAAACTTTAGAGTGTTGAGAAAATTTACGAGAATAAACCAGGGAAACAAATTGATATTTAGATTTTTGGAAATATTGCTGTCATACAAAAAAAGAAGTCTGGTTAACTTCTCTTGAGTAGACTTACTGTTTTCATTACTAAACTCCTTGAAGAGATCCACTATCTTGTTCCACTGGTTTGTATTATTTTTACCTGAAGGAGGTGTCTCATGATTCACACCAACAAAAGCTCTGTAAAATAAAACTTTTATAATTCATAAATACTTTTAATAAAAAAAAAAATGTCCGAAAGAGCCAAATTTGTCATGAAATAGTTATTGTCTACTATGATAAGGATAATCCAATATGTAAAATATACTTACCCAACTAACAAGAGAGCCACAATGATGAACAATGAAACAAGGGTGTACTTAAAGGCTGAACACATTCTCTGTTAGAATAACAAACAATATCATTGTCAGGAAATACAACTTATTGTATAGAAAGGTACAGTAGAATTCTGATGTCTAAATAACCAAGAAATTGTATCAAACTGATTGGCAGTCAAACTTATTACTGTATATACTCAAGTATTGATTTTTGATACTTGAACATTTTTATAATCCAGCAAAGTTCTAGACATTGAGCTTTCACTGTAAACCAATCAATTTTTTTTTTTACTTTTGATAAGTTTCTTACATCAGCTAAAACATCATTAAAGACAAGATGTGTTTGTGAAACACAGATGTCCCTGTATGACAGCTCATTGCCAAAGTATGTTTTTCAAATGAAGGTCAAACTCCAACGTCAAGAGGTCAAGAATATAAGGTCTTGTCACAAAGAAAACACAAGTGAATTATGAAAGCCCAAGCACCAACCATTCAAAAGATATGGTCAAGGTTAAAGTTTTTGAGGAGAAACAGATAAACACAGACCAAAAACTATATACATGTACCTCTGAATCTTCAAATACAGAGGCACAAAAATAATTATAAGTAAACATTGTAATTGATGTAAACCACATAAGAGTTCTATTTGAGATGGAGTAGGATTGATGTACATGTATGTTAACGTACAGATTTAACTGTTGACTCCTCATCTCTCTCCTCATAGAAGAAGTACATAAAAGGCAATAGAAGGAAAAGGCAAAACACAATCAAACCATACAGGGCTGGAAAAAAAATAAATCATATTAAATCATAACGCTAAGATGTTCAATATTGAGGAAAAAAAATTATTTAATAACTTTCTAAAATACTTGAGGTAAAATTTGAATGTACCAGTGTTTTTTTTCAGGGGCTGCAACATAGAACACTGATTTTTAAAAGGAGGTATAATGCACTTAGAAAAACATCAATAATAGAAAATATGAATAATACATGTATACCAGAAAATTTATGGTATTAAAAACATAAGGATTTAATATTTTTTTCAATAAACAGAAAATGGATTTTTGTATAAAAATGAATTGATTTGTAACATTGTTGCAAGTTTGCCAATCCAATTCAAAGCTTCCTCAATTGATGATACAAATAAACAGGAAAAATAAATGTAATTTTGACCTTAAACTCTACATTTGTGACATATATATGGTTAGGAAAATTGGGGCAGTGTTATTCCTCAAAGTTATTGAAAAAGCTATTGAGACTGGGTATACACTTAGACTTGATTACAAAAAATATATAAACGAATGAAACTGCAAAGGTTTTAAAATCTTGGAATCATACTTCTGTATAAATTTTTTTTTCAATATATTAAAATCAGTTAATTTGCATCATATTTTTAACCTATAAAAAAGCATATCACATTGTTATACCTTTAAGAATTGGTTCCTATATAAATCTATGCTAAAAAATTCCAACATTTCCAAAGTTTTACTGAGCGGTCATTAAAAGAAATTGATGTTTGACTGCAGAGTAAGATACTGGACCTGTCGATGAGATATTGGTTCGCTTATGTCACACTTTGGGCGGGATCAGCTATATATCATTTGCATTTGTTGGTGTTCGACAGTGACCAAATTGACCGAGTTTAACCGCAGTGCGGGTAAAGGAAATTTACATCATGAAAGCCAGCACAAGATACATGATGCTAAAAAAATAAAAAGGAATAACAAAACATTGACTGTGTTCTTGGGCAAAATGTGTTTAGTAAACCCTTGAACCAAACTGTTTACCTTCAGCCTAACAGCCTAAGGCAAACAGTTTGGTTCTTCGGTCTAACAAAACGCATGTTGCCCTCTAACGCAGTCAATAAATGTATAATGCTAAATAATGTGTCTATTACTAGTGTAACTATACTTACCAGTGTAACTATACTTACAAGTGTAACTATACTTACAGTAATAAGCATCCGATATGGAGTTCTCCAGAGATTGTCTTGTTGTGTTACTCACAGCCCAGTCCTTTAAGAATTAAGTAAAAAGTTTCTTATCAGAATTTTTTCTAAGTTAGATTTATTTAGAAGAAAAATCTAAAAGTTCAATGAAAGGCATGGATCACAAAATTGAGTTTTGAAGTCTTATTCTACTTGGCAGCTAAAACTTGAAAATATTTGTGTATTTTTTTTTTTTTTTTTTGTCAATCAAAGGTAATGAAAAGATATTTAAGTATATAATTCAAATAAAATCTGACTTGTAAATTGAGTATTTACTGTACAACAAATAATTATTTCAGTGTTAATTTTTTTTCTTACTTTGAATGTTCCATCTGTGTTTTTCATGAATGAGACTAAGAAGACATCGACAGGGATCAGAGCTGTTGTTAGAAGTGTAACGCTGAGCGCCACCACGGACGACAGAGTACTGGATATCGTACCATCTCTCTTACTAATGAAGTATTTCACATATGCACCAGAAAACAGCAAGATCAGCTGAAAATTGCAATGTATAAAATATGCTCTATTAATCAATATTTACATATGCTCTTTTTAGTGTCTCTAGGAATCTGTTCTCAACAGTTGCATTCATATCACTATGAACCAATTTGCAACCATTTAGTAACGCAACTTGTCACTGGTGTGGGAGATACCTCTACACATACATGTACTAAACATACAGAATATGATTAAGGGGTACATACAGTTGAGCCTTATTAATCTGGATGATTGTGTTCCAAAACAAATCGTCCGGATAAATGAAGAATCCGGACTACTGTAACTGACCTTATAAAACTGGTAGATACAAGTGTGAATTATGTTCCCCACAAATTTAGTCTGCAAGGTGAAACGTGTGGATTAATAGCATCAGGATTAATGAGGCTCTATTATAAATGTATAAGAAAGATTGTTAGAATGACTGAATTAATTGTAGGTTTTAACAAAAATCTTCAAAAAAATTAATGGGATAAAAATTGCTCATCGAGTCATATTTGTAAACTTTTTGAAATTAATTGTAATCAATGTACAAAACTGGAAAATAAAAATATCCCAAAATAAAGCAGAGGTTCTAAATCTTTTATTTATTACATTTTAATGCAACTTTAGTTCTAAAGAACAAAAACTCTTCATGCAGGTATATTTAGTTCGGACCTCGTGATAACTCCAAATATATTTCAAGATTTATTTCAACTTTTAGAAATAGTTTTAAATGACTAAAAACTTATATAAAAACAATTTAGATTTTTATTCTTAAGCCATTGAAATATGGTTGAAATACTGCTGATTCAGTGTTACAATATACAATCAATCTTTTCTTGTTAGATTTTTATGTTTCTCACAAGGGACAAAGGATTTTAAATACTTCAAACAACGACATCACAACTTTAAAAAGCCATGAGAATTTGTTCAGATGATATGTGAACAGATGACAGGGTTAAGAAACAAGCATCATGTACAAGTATGTGATTCATTTGGAAATAAAGTTGATTTATCCAGAATGCTGAATTTATTTTTTCATCAATTATTTCTTTTAATGAAAACAAGAAGCTGAGCATATATCCCAGTCAGCATTTCCTCTGACATCAGAAATAAACAACTTTATCCTGTGATCACAACGTTATGAATAGCTATAGTTCTGCTGGCA
Source organism: Saccostrea echinata (assembly GCF_033153115.1). Classification (NCBI taxonomy): domain Eukaryota; kingdom Metazoa; phylum Mollusca; class Bivalvia; order Ostreida; family Ostreidae; genus Saccostrea; species Saccostrea echinata. The sequence continues at coordinate 4,468,313 of NW_026889771.1, read as the reverse complement.
TATTTTTCATGATGTGCTAGTGTGCATCATGGAATATGTCAAAAGAGCAATTGCTATTCACAACATCATGTTCATTGATGTTGTTTTAAATTATTTCTTAAACCAAGGTCCCATATTAAAAAAGATAAGGCGCATTTGAAGAAAAAAAGCATCATAGTTTCATTGCATATCTCTTTGTTTTCTTTACACCTTGACATCATTATTCATTTGGGCAGAGATAATAGTCCATGTCTTATTCACCAATTATCCTCGCAGGATGATTGTTACTATGTGCAAATATGAATTTAAAACACTAGGCCAAGGCTAGCTGTCACAGAAATGATCTCAAGGCAAAAGCGATTCTTCTCTTTCAAGTTAAATTTCTATGCTCACATCAAATGAAAGAAAAATAAAATAATAATCAGCATCAACTTATTTCAATCAGTAGTTAACTTGTAATGCTGAATGATCTTCATATACTTCATTACTTGTCAAGATCATGTGATCAGAATATTCGGATCCTACTTACAACCAAAGTGACAACGAATGGTATCCATCCAGCTGCTAGCGCTGCGCTTGGAATAGACATGATGTTAAAAGCCCAATATACAGCTACTTTATGAGGGCTATGATGACGGAAAATATGAATAAAATCAGACTTGAGCAAGCCCAACTTTGACTTGTTATTGTTTCGTTTTTCCTTTGAACTTCATTTATGCAACGCCGATCTCGATTTAAATTAATGATTATTTGTTTGATTTTTTTCAGTTCACTGTGTGATATCCTATAATTTTGTTATAGCTTTCTATTCATGAAAGTTTTTAGCATCATACATAAAAATATTTTTAATACGTAAGCTGCAGAAAACGCAAAAATAAACACTGCTTGTACTGATCGGGTTCAGTAATAAAGTCAAGCGCGCCAAAACAGCAATATGGATTTTGGAGGAAAGAGGCAGAAAACTTCCAAATCGTTAAAGACTGGAGTCAGTGGAGAAAAACATCGCCTTCAGTTTTATAAATTACCACCAAAAGAAACAATTTCTCTCCAAGAATTCGAAGAATTTGCGATAGAGAGGTTAAAAGGTGAATACTGTAGTTTAGGCTCATTTGTTTTAACCATCAGTAGCACAAGTCAAGGTGTCTTGTATGATACCTTGTATACATTTGAATACACAAGGTATTATATATAATGATATAATTAAGACCCAGGCACCTGTATTCAATAGAACCTATATGTTAAGGTTAATTAATAATTACCTATATAATATTGTACAAATCATTCTCTTGCTCTTTTAATCAGGGACCTATATACTACTAGTTAGTATATAGGTCCCTGTTTTAATAAGCTATGTGATTATTATTATTTATTAGCTCATGAGACTGATACTTTAAGGTAATTAACACAGTTATCTATCTTATTTTTGCAAGCACTCTGTCAGGGTGAGTCTATCTTTAACCTAAGCCCCATCCTTAGTGTTTTATCAGTCTAGACGAACTCAAAAAACAGCGTTTCTGAAAGTAAGAAATTGAGACTGAAAAAGACTCCAAAAATAGAGTCCGCGCATGCGCACCCACACAAAAAATGGTGATTTTTCGGCAAAAATGATGGGTGTACAAAAACTGTCCGTGCAAAGTTTTGGAAAGTATGGCAATTATACCAGTACTCAGAAATGCTAAATAAAAGACTTCGGAAGAGATCGTATTTGTCAGATTTTTTATTTTATTTGCAAAAAAGTAGATATTTACTTTCAAAGTTAACGTTTCAAGTCAGATCAATTACAGAGAAAATGATACGTTTTGAGAAGTAAATATGCATAATAAAAGGGATATATGTGCAAAATGTTACAATTATATATTGTAACTGTTAAAAACTTGACTGAATTTTAAACATAAATTAGCATTCCCGCTTATTATTTGTGTATGATATCTGAATTGAACACGTAAGTTTTTACCAGCGTTATTTTCCAATTTTTTATCACATACGAACAGATATTATTATGAAAACATTTTTAAAATTATTCTCTATCAATATGAAAACTTTTAAAAACCACTCATCTAGATATTAAGGACACAACATGTCCTCTAAAAATGAACCCGTTAATATCTCTCCTCCGTGGTGAAAAATGTGCATTTTCTGATTAAAATAAATACAAGTTGGGTGTCTTCAAAAACAAATAAAAGCAATTTATCGTAAGAATGACATAAAATTTAAATCAAGGAGACAATAAATTAAATAAGAAAATATTTCTTACCTGCAGTATTAAATTCGATGTCGTATATCCAATTCACTAAATATGCAAGAGTTTGAAGCGATAAATAAGTCAATATCCATAAAAGAATTTAATAAATGCAATTATCCATTCAACAAAAAATAAAATGAAGTAATAATGCACTTAATAAAGCCATTATGCAGCCGTATATTTGGAGACGGCGAACGACAATCCATCGTTTGTTTACATCGGATGCCATTTTGCTGCAATGCATGATGGAGCCAAAGACTTCGTTTTCGGAGTTCACGCTGTTTTTGGAGTTCGTCTAGACTGTTTATGTGCCGTATTAAATCAGGTGCTTTAATACTCAGGCATTTTAACATTTTCTCCATTGACAGCAATAAAGGAGGTTCTAATGTATGCCAATCTGTTTTGCTGTTTCTAATTAGTCCAAAAATCAAACTGTTTAGTGTCAAAAAGTCATGAAGTGAAATGAAACAATAACACCAAAACGTCAAGTTAGAAATTTAATTGGTCCAAAAAGTAATTTCTCTGAATACAGCATATAAAACACTAAGGATGGGGATAAGGTTAAAGAGACTTTAGTGTAGGAGAACATCTCCCTGACAGAGTGCTTGCAAAATTATGATAAGTAACACTCATTACCTTGCAAGTATGTCTTGAAGCAGGGAACCACCGGTTTATGTATAAATTTTGTTTCTGTAGGATTTTTATTATACCGTACATGGCAAATCTCTAAGAAAAGAATGATCTGCTGCATAGATTGACATATGGATGTGGTTGATGGGGAAATCCCAAATTTTTTAGAAACTATGATCTGTTACTATATTTTTTGAATTAAAATGGGGGGGGGGGGGATGTTATTGATCCTTAGTTAGGTGCCTGTGATTGACCTTCTAGTCCTTTGAAAATCATTCACCTGTTTTAACAGTGATTTGGAGATCAAGAAAAGAAATTAAGATCCAATCAATTGCAATATTGAAGATATATTTTTACATTTGTAGTTCTCAAAGCAATTGAAAATGCTGGTATTAGATATATGCGTGGGTCGGACGACTACAATACCTTGGTGGAGAAAGAGATAAAGAAGACCAAACTAAGCAGAATTACAAGGGTAAGGTACAGGTGTACATTAATTTAGTCATTTACTTAAGTCTGTTGAGACAGCCTATCTAGTAGATGTTTGAATATGACAAAATTATTCTTGAACAGTTTTAAAAGTCCAGGTTTGTTTTGCTTTTGATTTAAACAATAAACTTTAGGAGTGAAACGGTTCACCGCAGTATCGATTCATCGCGGTATTTTTTCTCGGTTTGATACACGGTGCAAAATCTCTAATTTTCGGTTCGGTTCGTTTTTCGTTCGGGATTGTTATTCAGTTGGGTTTGGCATAAGGTAAAACACGTTACTCAGTATAAATAAGTATGTGAAACGTAAATTTTTGATGACTGATAGCTTGTAAAATAATTTTTGACAGTCAAATAATTTTAATCAATTTCTTAGATAGTCAATTTGCAAATAAAATTCGTAAATATGTGACTAGATTTAGAAAAAGAAAGCATAAAACAACGTTGAATTTGTTTCCTTCTATCAAAATGTATCGTATCGAAAATAACCGAACCGAGACAAAATTATACAATACGTATTGAACCGTGAAGGAGGTGTATCGTTTCACCCCTAAATTAAACTCTTTGTATATTATGCACAGACTTGAAAAATAACTTTCTGTCATGTTCATTTCTCAGAAGCAAAAAAATAAGAAAACAATTTTTTACAGACAGATTTCTCTGGAGAGGATGTAGAATACAGAATGGACCACATTTCACACTTCATATTGAGACTTGCCTATTGCAGATCGTAAGTGAAAAATATTTTCCAAGTCTTGATACAATAATTTACCACTAACATTTGCATCCCTGGGAGAGAGGGGAGGAGCATATCTATAAATGTCGGTATTAGAAGGATCTAACCGTAGTCTGACCAAAGGTCATCTCTAATGTAACTAATGTTGGAAGTCAAAATCAAGCAAGGGAGGAGCATATAATGTAATACATAGAGGATATTCCATGTTTTGTAGATGATTATGGAATTTATTTCACGAGTGGGATTGGATTTTATGATATTTTCACGAGTGCAAAGCACGAGTGAAAATATAAAAAAATCCTGTCTCACGAGTGAAATAAAGTCCATATTCTTTTACAAAACATTGAATTTTCTGTTTATTACATTTTCGTAGATTTTCCCTTTGCCTCTATCTTTTCGTAACACAGTGTCATAGTCACATAGGCTGTGACATCATAGTTGAGCGGTTGAGACGTCATAGCAAAGCGATTGGGAAATTGAAAAACATTGTAAACATGGATTTTTAACGACATATTTGTAAAATACTTTGGCAGTATAACTATTAATCTCTGTCAGGATGGCTTATTAACTCTATCTTAGAACAGGCTAGGGATTTTTTTTAAAAACACTCTTCATGAAGGGAAGGAAAATTGTAAGTTTTGCTGCACTTCTGATATTCTCACACTATGAGAATACCATTTTGATATCCTTTCACACTGTGTCAGAATATCACTTTTTATTCAATAAATAAATTACAGTATTTCACTGTTGAAAATGTAATAAATATCCTTTCATATATCTTTGAAGACTGGTTTTTGTATTCTATGGTGATGATGTCTCCCAAATACACATACATTGTATGTCCCATTTTTCTTCTGATTCACAGGGAAGACTTAAAGCGATGGTTTCTGCAGCAGGAATTAGATTTATTCCGATACAGATTTATGAAAGAGACTGCAGATGGAAAACAGAAATTTCTCCAAGCCAACAGTCTGGATTATAACCCAGTAAGTCAACAGTGTGATTATAACCCAGTAAGTCAACAGTGTGATTACAACTTGGTAAGTCAACAGTGTGATTACAACCCAGTAAGTCAACAGTGTGATTACAACCCAGTAAGTCAACAGTCTGGACTCAGTAGTTCAGTAGTTGATAACCCAGTAAGTCAGCAGTGTGATTACAACTCAGTAAGTCAGCAGTCTGGACTCAGTAGTTCAGTAGTTGATAACCCAGTAAGTCAACAGTGTGATTACAACCCAGTAAGTCAGCACTCTGGACTCAGTAGTTCAGTAGTTGATAACCCAGTAAGTCAACAGTGTGATTACAACCCAGTAAGTCAGCAGTGTGATTACAACCCAGTAAGTCAACAGTCTGGACTCAGTAGTTCAGTAGTTGATAACCCAGTAAGTCAACAGTGTGATTACAACCCAGTAAGTCAACAGTGTGATTACAACCCAGTAAGTCAACAGTGTCATCACAACCCAGTAAGTCAGCAGTCTGGACTCAGTAGTTCAGTAGTTGATAACCCAGTAAGTCAACAGTCTGGACTAGGGCTGTGTATTGAGCAAAAAAATTCGATACAATACGATACAATGTTCTATAATGCGATATCCGATATATTGGATTCTTTTACAAGTCTATCAAAAAAGTTTTATAAATCATTTAATGCATGAATTTTATAAAAGCTAATTGTTTTATAACCCATTTTGAAGGTCTTGTCTCACTGTCTCTACAAATTACACTTCAAATTCAAACTTTT